>NC_056729.1:1451059647-1451067147 GCF_019279795.1 Protopterus annectens | reverse complement strand
TCCTGGGTTCAAGACCTGCAATGGATGTTTATTTTGTTGCTGGGTAGAACAAGGGCCGTTTGATACAGAGTGGTTAATCCCATTTTGAGCAGCTTTAAGCGAGTTTGTGCAATGGTAGGTGCTGCTAACGAACGGTTTAACGTATAGGCACTTACACCATTTCAGCTTCGCTTACCAGTGCACACATCTGCTTAGCATTTACATATAAGCAATGCTTACACCTGCTAAGAATAGCTCAGACCTGGTAACTAGTGTTCACATTCCAGTCTGATAAAATAGCAGGGTAATGACATCTTTAATAAGTGTATTTAATTCCATGTACATAACATGCATCTGTGTGCTGTCATTACAGTAGCAAGGGGTGTGAGTCTACTGTCTGGGACACCTGAGTATATATGGTTTGTACAACACTCTCTTCCTTTTGAATGTGTTAAATACATGGATAGTATCCCAGGTTATATGCAGTCACACTGGCATGTAGTGTATCCTTATGTTACTTCTGTTGACAGTGCTTTCCCAAGTAAGTGTAGATTGCAGATAGTAGTACTGGAACCAAACACTCCTGCATGAAAAGATAGACTGAGTCCTCACTGTCATGTTCTTGGTGTGTGAGCTGTGTGTCATTTAGTATTTCCTACTGGATATTGATCTGACATGGATATTAACTGTCGACTACTGTGTGTATAGGACATGTCATTGAGGGCTGCTGTCATGTAGTAATGGCATGCCTATCAGTGTCAGACGTCTATCTGTCAAAACATTGATCCTAATTTATAACTAGTTGGCTAGGTGATGTCTGTCCTCTGTACAGATATGCAGATGTCAGGTATGCATCTTGGCTGTTTACAGGCAGTCCATGCTTGAGTGACACTGACATGTTTGCCTAGCTGTGTTATGAATGCCACAGCTAGGAATCCCCACCCTGTAAGCACCACATGCCATGGATACCTCAACTATACTACCACAGTCAACAGAACATGGTTGGATACAGGTCTCCAAGACAGACACTGACCATGTTATGTAATACATGTTGCATATATGTCAATTGGAGCACCTCACTGGCCTTCTGCAAGAGGCAACTCGATGACTGGCTGTTGCATTTAACTCTCATCCTGAGGATCACTCCCGTGGCATCTGTTGATAGATGGCCTGTTAGCAATTGGCAGGTGGCATGATACCACTGTAGCCACATCCCCTACTCTTCCCATCTCTCCATGGAAAATATCCTGGTACACACCTATGGACCCCAGTACTGACAAATGTGTCAGTGTGCATTACTGAGAATAACACTGTGTGTGTGTTTGTAAACCTTTAGTTGATAATTGCTTGAGGCCCTTCACACCCACTGCACCCCCATTGCCATAGTTAGATATGACTGCTGCTGTAATGGACATTACATGTACCTTGTTACATTCTTCACCCTATGGGCTACCTGGAGCTTGCAGTACCAGGACAACATAGTTGTACAAATGGGTAGCTAGGTATGGGTTACCCTCTGAGTCTGTCTAGTGTGTGAATGTGTGCAAGTGTGCATATTTGTAGGCTACAGCATTCTGAGGCCACATACTCCTAATAAAGTACACCTTACCACACAGTATAAGAGATAGTGATGACATGTAAGCATTAAACTTTAGTGCTGAAAACATGTTACACAGCATTACATTGGTAAACCATAGTACAGTCACCATGTGCATCAGAACCATATTAGCCTGTCCCTGCATTGATGTTATGGATGACAGGGATGTGGCACAGGTATATTCATATGCACAGGGTGTGTTGTGGGTTTTTCTAGAGACCTAGGTTGAGCCATTTGTTTGACATCATGTGTGTGTATGTTAGGTGCTTTCATTATTAATTGGGCTGTGCAGATGTGGTGTGTGTAGGTCTGGGGTTGCCCTAGCTATGTTGGTGATGTGTGTATGTGTGCATGCACACAGTTCTGCCATGTGGTTGCCCTGTACAGGGTTTTTTGGACAGCAGCAGACCGTACCTGGCAGGGTGTGCAGTTCACTGTCTCTGTCCACGGACACAAGAACTGTGCCTGCCAGGGGTTCCATGGGCACTACCAGGTACAAGCCACGATATGGTACTCTCCCCTGATGATGACATATGTCCACTGGATCCGGGTCCCTCTTGGAGCCTGCCAGAGCCACGTGCACATGGCCTGCTATTTGTGGTGTGGACAGCACCCCCCCCTGCATTGCTGAGGCTGGTTCTGCCACTATGGGAGCGGCTCTGATATGTTGCACGTCCACGTCATCCTCCACTTGTTCATGTTGCCGGCCTACGTCCATGTGGCCATTGCACTACTCCCTCCATATGCTTAAGCACAGGAATTCCACAGTCGAGGATTCCCACCATCTCACCCAACCGTCTATCCAGGACTACTGCAAAATAATGGTGGGCACCTGCAAGATCACGGATGTTGTCAATAACAGCAGAATGAGTAGCTCTCTGCAGCCTCAGATCCTGTCTGGTATACGGTTCCATATGTGCCTGCGCCTCCATGACGACCCGAAACATGCATCTGCTGACACCAGCTGTGGCACTTCTGCCAGGGGGCATGATGACCAGCAACCCTCCTGCAAGCACCCCTGTATATCTGCCTGTATGGTACCTCGCCAGGCATCTGGCTATGGCTGCTGTGTCCAGACATGTGCCATAGTCACCACACTGTCCTGTCTCATGCCACCACCCGCCAACTGTCCCTCATCTATGGCCACTGGTGATGGGATATGTGTAGGTAATGTGACTGTGTGCGGGGATGGGGTGGATAACAGTGGGATGTCAAATGATGGCACAGCTTCAGCCCCTGACAAGCCTGCGTGTCCCTCAACACACCTATCATCATTGTTAGAGTCTGTATGGACACTAACATGAGTTTGCCTGCAGGAAGGATCCTGACCCACCTCACCACCTGTGAGGGGAAAACAAGAAAAACACACACACACTTACAGGTGAGGTTGCACAAAGGTATTATACACAGACCTCTCATTACCCATCTGTCAACATGCATGACATATGGCACTCAACAACATGCACTGCAGCTATAGTCGTTCCCTTTTACCAACATTATACATCTCTGTGATGCATGGGTTGTGTTAGTAGGTGATGCCCCTTCCGCTGGAACACACTGCACCCATGTACACAGTATTGCTGTGGACCTGTTCAGCACCCTGGCATGTACTCTGCACCATACCTCACAAGTGTACTTGCCATTGCTGAATGTGTATGTTTGTGCCAGTTATATTTGCTCTGCTGCTCACAACCCCTATGTGTTTGTCCGACACATACCCGAGATGATATGTGGACAGATGTGAATAGTGAATGCCTGATGTCTGATTTGCAGATCTCCTCATCAGAGGTGCATGTATGACCAATAAAATGCAATTACA
Organism: Protopterus annectens; assembly: GCF_019279795.1. NCBI lineage: Eukaryota > Metazoa > Chordata > Ceratodontiformes > Protopteridae > Protopterus > Protopterus annectens. Next base: position 1,451,063,752 of record NC_056729.1, on the reverse strand, counting down.
CTGACAACCTTCAAACCTTACTGTGGCTAGGAGGAGTGTACACACCCTTATTGATATGGCAACTTCTTCCCTGACATGCCATGGGGCCACAATACTGCATATGTTAACATATGCAGTATTGTGGCCCCATGGTATGTCAGGGAAGAAGTTGCCATGGGGCCACAATACTGCATATGCCATGGGGCCACAATACTGCATATGTTAACATATGCAGTATTGTGGCCCCCATGGCATATCAGGGAAGAAGTTGCCATGGGGCCACAATACTGCATATGTTAACATTACACGAACCTGTATGTGCCATATGACCTGTGCAATCAAATGGAGTATCAAACAAATGTGTTAGTTTTGCAGATGCTGATTGAGATGCATACAATCTGTGGGTACATAACCGTGCACACCCTTAACATGATGGTTTGTTGCACCAACTAAGTGTCCTACAACAGTCACTATTCCTGGAAGTGGTATACTAGCATGGCCCATCTACACTTGCCATTATTTGGTCACTCTGCCTTACAAATGTCCCCCAACTCTGCAAGATTGCAAGGTCAACTCATGTGCACAGCTCTTGGAGGTCACACACTGTTTTCACTATTGCTGTGGAGTCAAGGTTATGTCTGCCACAGTTCATGACCCTGACTGTGTGCAGATACAGCCATTCTTAGCGAACTTTGGATGTCTGCTTCAGTTCACTGTTGTGTTTCAGGATGACACCCCTCCCCATCCTCAGCCTTTTTGCAGATGCTTGACAACTATGGACTACACATGAGTGTCATTTTGAAGTGTCCCAAATTCAGCACATGTGTACTGGCCTAGTCCCTACACTGGCACCAGCAAGGTACAGATGGGGATGGTGAGCCTGAGGTGGAGTGAGGTGTTGCTTGTGCAGCACATGCATCTTAGTTGATGCTGTCTGTAGAGGTGTCGGACTTGGTCTTGGTACACCATTACACATTGCAGCACAGGCATTTGGGGGACTTTTGATAGTATGCATATGCTACCTGTAGAGAGCCCTGGCTGATGTTCCCTGTGGAACAACTGTCCCATCTGATTACCCTATCCCATAGGCCACACTTATGCAGAATCCAGGTGATTGTTGACACGGGTACTGCACAGTCAGTGTTTGCTAGACATTCCTGCAACTCCCTCAGTGTTGCAGCATGTTTCTAGGCAGCCTCCATGACCAGTTTGCAACATGTGTCATCATCTGTCTTGGATGGCCATCTGTTTTCTACATTAATGTTGTCCCATACATTCTCGTCACATATATTATGACTGTCTGCACTGTTTGCCACGGTATATGCAGTGGTGAGATAAGGCTACATGTCCCACTCCTGCATGCTACCTGTTTGGTATGAGATCCATTCCATAGCTTGTAAGATGTGTGCAAGCCACAGCTGCATCTGTTGCAGGTGAATGGGCAATTCGGATGGACTTGCGTCTTGGACAGCAGACCATTGTGTGACATCGAGGACCAGTACTTGCTGGAAGGTGCATACTGATTAAGAGTGAATGCTGTCAGTACCTCACAAGCTGCTTCCACAATATGTTGTTTGTTGTGTGTGCACACATATGCTTCCAGTGTTTGTTAAGGTATGTATTCCCCATATTTGCAAAAAACAAGTAATCTCAGCGGTATCCCCTAAGTCTCAAAACAACCCACTAAACAAGTGTAGTGGGTCCAAAAACAAAACAGTGTAAGAAACTTCTCTTTGTGGAATATTTTCAGTCCATATATTTCTAGTTAATCACTGTATATTAATCAGATCAGACAATAGTAGTAGAAGTAGCGAACTTAAACTCGTCTCAAGTCAAAACAAAAAAAATAATAATAGAAAATATATGATTGTACAGCATTACTAAGTATTAAAAAATAATCCAAGTAAGGCAGGTAGCCTGTTTCCAGTTGAAAATCCTTTATTAAGTACACAGACAAGCGATCCAAGTAAAACAAAAATAGAGTAATAATTTCCTCACAAGCTTTCTAAAGATATATATATATATATATATATATATATATATATATATACTTTTCATGGGAGTGGTTTATTGTGCTGTAAAACAAAGTGTTATTGATACACGTTAAATTCACATCCTTTCCCCCATCAGTGTGACATTCGAGCTGGTCCTGCCCTACTTTGTAGCTGTCATAATAATATAACCCTTGTGTACTTTAAATAAAATTTATAATTATGTGGTACGTATAATTTAACCAGATTATTAAGTCTGTGATTTTATCCAAGTCAATGTACTACACGGCTGGAAATATATCAACCTTAGTTCATTTGGCAATCAAAAAATATATATATAAATATATACATATACATTTTGCATGTAAAAATCAGTTTCTGTTTTCATAATCTATTAACAAAGATCACTTTCATCCTTCTGGACTTCTTCAGGTCTGTGTACAAGAACCCTAAAAACAATCTATAAAAATATATATAATTGTGTAATTAGTTAGTATTGTTATTACACTTCATTTTGAATAAAGTGGGCCCCCCCACAAAAAAAAATAAATAAATTAAAAATAAGAAAAAAGGTATGTATGATGATGGAAACAAAATATACACTTAAATTACAACTGATTTAAAACCGTATTTAAAACCAACTGGTAGAATAAAATAAAATAAAATACGATTAGTCATGTAAACAGTGTGGCAATTTTCTAAGTTCCAATGCATTTTTAATTGAGCAGTAGTAGTTTAGTCCAGGCTTCCTAAAAGAGTTCAGCTGTAATTGTCACACGAGTTCATGTTTCTCCAGAATATTCGGGATGTCCCCTTCAAGATCACCCATGTCTATGCGATCCAGGATCTGGAATTTAAAACCCGTGTGTCTTTTATGAAGAGAAAGGTGTTTGGCTAGTGCATTATTTTTATATCCAGAGCGGATTTCTGACAGATGACATGAAATCCTACGCTTGAGTTTATTTACAGTCTTGCCCACATAGAATGCACCACATTCATTGCTCTGTGCCCTGTAAATTACTTTTGTCACCCCCTGCACTGGTTTTAATGATTTTCTTTAAATATAGGCCATAAAAACTATCACCTTGCTGTATAAATATACAAAATTTACAATTAGTTTCACATCTTTTAGTGATGGGGCTTCACCTAAGATGTTAATCAGAAAAGGGTTTCCTGTGACAACGTCCCAGTTTTCTTCAATAATATTTTTGATACTGTGATAATCCAAAGTGTATGTCAGGGTGCAGCTATTTTTGCATTTGTTATTCTCTCTAGAATTACTTAACATTTTTCTACTGGGGAAGTTGAGTGAAGGTGCTTCAGTCCTTTTCAGTTCTATAATGGATTCCAGGATGTTTTCAGCATCTGACTTTCATAGCCTGTCACTAGAAAATCATTCTCTGAGTTCTTCAGGTTTCTCAAAAATGGTTCAATCTCTGTGGTAATTCTAGCTAATCTATAGCCTTGGAACTTCACTACATTATACTTGTTTTTTGTAGGATGTAGACTTTTACTGTGGAGTAACAAGTTAACCCTCGTTGGTTTTCTGAATAGATCAGTGGTGATTCTGATGTTCTTCGTGTTTCACTGTTGCAGTCATTACATTTGGGTAATCTGCTGGCCAGTTGCCCTCATTCGGCCTGATTAACTAAGTCTTGGGTCCTGTGTCGGTTGCTGTCCCTTCTTCCATGACGTCAGGTCGTCAGGGGTATAAAACATGCAGCCGACACCATTACATCAGTCTTTCTTGCTGTGCGGTGCCCGAAGCAGAAGCAGTTCGCATGTGCCAGTCGGCCAACTCCTGAAATTTTCATTTTCGAGTTTCAGAACTGAAGTCTTAAACTAAAGCTAAGTACCCCATTGGGGAAACTTTTTCTTGCTCCTTACCGATGTCAGTAAAATTTAATAATTGCATTACTTGTGGAAAGCAAATACTTCATAAAGATTTTCATTTGTACTGTATTCCTTGCCTAGGCTTTGACCAAGACGTACCTTGCTGTCGGTTTTGTGCTTTATTCAATCAGCGCACTATCCGTCGTCAGTACATTTTTGCCTCTAAATATTTCGGTTCTCGGTTTAATTATCCAGAAATGACATCGGTTAGCCATCCGTGCAGACATAGGCGAATCAGCCCC